>NC_084753.1:18521059-18533559 GCF_033978785.1 Entelurus aequoreus | reverse complement strand
TTTTGACCAAATAACCACCATTACATGTTATGTAGACCACAAGGAAGTGTTTTACATTTAGAAAAAAAAAATTATAATATGACTCCCTGAACGCCTTTTGTATGAAAATAGTCCTGACTAGACCCGTTCATCGGCAGTGGTCCTTATAATCCGGTGCGGCCTATGGTCCGGAAAATACGGTAATTTAACATTTAATATAGGCAAAAATATGCTTTTAAAAATAAGTGACGTAGTGAAGCCTCAATATTTGAAGTACAATGTGGCGAGGGACAACTAATTTAAAAGTATCAGAGTAATATTGCATTGATCCAAATATGAGGCATGCAAGCGCCAAACAACTGGGTCAGAGCTTTTCTTCTTGTCACTCACACCGTATAAACTGCATATTTAGGTCACCATTGTTTTGCCCATCCTTCTTCTTGCAGAGTTTCCAGAAGGAGATCACCATCAACACAGAGCGCATAGACGGGCTGATAGTGTTTGGAGAAAGTCTGATCCAGAGGAGCTCACCCCCGGACGCTGCGCTGATAGAAGACGAGCTGGAGGAGCTTCACTCTTACTGCCAGGAGGTTTTCAGCCGGCTGGTCCGCTTCCATCAGCGTCTCAGCCAACCTCCAGTAAGCTCGATCTTCATATAAGCAAAGCACATAAGTTGCTGCAAAACTAAATATAATGTCTTCATCGTAGATCCTCACAGAACCAGAGCTCCCTGGCACGAGCTTTTCTTTGGAGTCCAGCTTGGAGCTGATTTGTCGGCCCTTGCTCGGGCGCAGCCAAGGGAGCCTCCCGAACACGCCCTCGCACCTGCTGGCCTCGCCCCTGGAGCATTCTGGGCGGGAGACACCAGTTAGCGTGGACTCGCTACCCTTAGAATGGGACCACACCGGGGATGTCGGAGGGTCGTCGTCCCATGAGGACGAGGAGGAGGAAGAGGGACGGGAAGAAGATGGAATTTACTTCAGTGCATTGTCAGGTAGACATACTATAAATACGTAAACAATGCACTTTTTATTAAGTACTCCTCCACAACTGTTTTGATTGGCAATCTTAATTCAAAATTCATGAGAACCAGCGTCCTTAGCCATGGATTTAAATCCAACAATTCATTTCGAACACAACAAACCATCTGCACCAAGGGGGGCACACTTGTTTTCATTGATGGCCCTTCAGAGGGCCGCTTTTTAAAAATGTATTTAAATCATGCAATAACCTATGATTAAGCGAAACTCAAGTATGATGCATCTGATTTAAAATGTATATATTTAATTTGACAGCACTAATATGAATATATAAACCCCTCATGATGTTATTACGCAGTTGCATTTGCATTTAACTATTAGATTTTTGTGTACAAATTAATGGATAACTTGATATGAAATCATAAGTAAAGGTGACAAGCAGATATTTAACTATTTTTATCTTAACAAAAATAGATTTGTAATATATTATAATATTTGGCATGATCATGATATTAAAAGATATTAGTTAAACATTTTTCCCAGTCAAAATTTAAAGAATTAATGCATACATACATGTGAAGTATTTTATTGACAAGCATTTTTTTTCAGGCTTTCGCGGGCCACTTTATATGATGTGGCGGGCCAGATCTGGCCCTCTGTCCTTGAGTTTTTCACCTGCGATCTATACAGTTCAAACAATTAAGCATAATCAATACAATATCCTCATCTGCAAATACAATTAAAATATATATTTTTTAAATGAAACAAAGAAAATAGTGTTTGCCCGAAAAGAAGCAGAAAGAAGCACAATCTTAAACAGTAGTCCGTCGTTTATTGCTGGTAATTGGTTCCAAACATGACTGCGATAAATACATTTCTGCTACGAAGGAATCATTCATTAGAAATCAAATATTTTAACAGCAAGATCAGTAATTCTCAAACTGTGGTACACAGACTCTATGTAGTGGTACGCGAAAGAATCAATTGATTAAAGTACAGTGTTTTCCTATATTTAAACAGTGTTACTGTCCAAACTGTAATGTTGCAGTAGCCAAAATATCAAATATACTTTTTAGACAAAACCTCTGCCTTGTTTTTAATGAATACTTAGGCCTACTGTGGTGCTGTATTTTAATGTTGGTCATAACGGTGGTAGTTGGAGAGCCAAGTGTTTTCTAAGGTGGTACTTGATGAAAAAAGTATATATCATAAAAACGACCTTCACGACCTTCTAAATATATTGTTCAACATTATGCGAGCCTGTAGACATGAAATCACCCTTTAGTCAAGTTTACATTATTTAATCCAATATCGTAATGCTGCTTGAGGCTGATCCAATCAGTAGCCATGATACCGAACAGCAACCTCTGGTTGGTTTGATCTGCTCTAGTGGCTAATACTACTAGAGCTTTGATAATTTTAGTTCATTTAGCTATTTTTATGCTTGGAAATGCTTACCATATATTTTAGGCTATAAGGCGCACTTAAAATCCTTTAATTTTTTCAGTGCGCCTTCATACGTATTAATTCTGGTTGTGCTTACCGATTTCACACTCATTTATTTGGTACGAGGTGTAATAAGAGTGACCAGTAGATGGCAGTCACACATAAGAGATACTTGTGGACTGCAGGATGATGCTAGCAAGCAAGCCCAAAACGTTGATGTTTTATTAAAAATATATAACATTACACACAGCGCTCAAAAATTTGTCAAAATGTTTTAGTACGACTTTGGTAAGCTACCAGGCCGCACCGCTTGATGGATTGTCGGCGCATTACGGCTACCAGTCATGGGTATTATAGTGTGTATAAGGACCCCAAAATGGCACCTATTGGGAGACATTATCTGGTGTTTTGTTTCGCAGAATTATGCAAAACCAACTTTTCTTATCTATTTGTACGTGCTGTTGTGTATTAGGGATCTGCATAAGTCCCGAAAATGTGCACCATTGTAGTCCATATGCTCCTTCTTTTTCTCTATACTCTTGTTTTGGAGCATTCATCCTCCGCTGTTGTTATTTCTAATACGAAGTTGCGTCCAGTTCTAACTTGTATAGGTCAGTAGGCTCGCTATGGAGGCGCTAAAAACTACCGGTACAACAAAGATGGCGGAGATAAGACGGTGTCGAAGTGGAAGCACATAAATAAGACCGCCCACAAAACAGCGCATCCTGAAGAGACGGTCTTGAAGATGGTCTGTAAAACATACCGTATTTTTCGGACTATAAGTCGCATTTTTTTTCATAGTTTGAGCGACTTATACTCAGGAGCGACTTATGTGTAAAATTATTAACACATTACCGTAAAATATCAAATATTATTATTTAGCTTATTCACGTAAGAGACTAGACGTATAAGATTTTATCGGATTTAGCGATTAGGAGTGACAGATTGTTTGGTAAACGTATAGCATGTTCTATATGTTATAGTTATTTGAATGATTCTTACCATAATATGTTACATTAACATACCAGGCACGTTCTCAGTTGGTTATTTATGCGTCATATAACGTACACTTATTCAGCCTGTTGTTCACTATTCTTTATTGATTTAAATTGCCTTTCAAATGTCTATTCTTGGTGTTGGGTTTCATCAAATAAATGTCCCCAAAAAAAGCGACTTATACTCCAGTGCAACTTATATACACTACCGTTCAAAAGTTTGGGGTTACATTGAAATGTCCTTATTTTTGAAGGAAAAGCACTGTACTTTTCAATGAAGATAACTTTAAACTAGTCTTAACTTTAAAGAAATACACTCTATACATTGCTAATGTGGTAAATGACTATTCTAGCTGCAAATGTCTGGTTTTTGGTGCAATATCTACATAGGTGTATAGAGGCCCAATTCCAGCAACTATCACTCCAGTATTCTAATGGTACAATGTGTTTGCTCATTGGCTCAGAAGGCTAATTATGATAAATAAATAAATGGGTTATACTTGTATAGCGCTTTTCTACCTTCAAGGTACTCAAAGCGCTTAGAAAACCCTTGTGCGATCATGTTCACACATCTGAAAACAGTTTAGCTCGTTACAGAAGCTACAAAACTGACCTTCCTTTGAGCAGATTGAGTTTCTGGAGCATCACATTTGTGGGGTCAATTAAACGCTCAAAATGGCCAGAAAAAGAGAACTTTCATCTGAAACTCGACAGTCTATTCTTTTTCTTAGAAATTAAGGCTATTCCACAAAATTGTTTGGGTGACCCCAAACTTTTGAACGGTAGTGTATGTTTTTTTCCTTCTTTATTATGCATTTTCGGCATGTGCGACTTATACTCCGGTGCGACTTATACTCCGAAAAATACGGTAATCTCTGCAACATTTTGACCAAAGAACTACCGTTACATGTTATGTAGACAACAAAGTGTTTAAATGTAAAACAAAATCATAATATGACCGCTTCAATGCGCCCTATAATTTGTAGGTCTATTTTGTACAAAAATAGACCTGAATAGACCCGCTCATTGGCAGTGTGCCTTATAATCAAGTATGCCCTCTGGTTCGAAAAATATAGTATAGTAGTGTATTTCTTTTGTTAGGGTTATACATTTTGGAGAGAAAAAATGTTCCCTGTTATGCAAAACACAAAACATCTAAAAAAAAAGCTACTATGTAATAGCATTACTATTTCTTTATTGTTGCTTTTTTTATTTACATAGTTTAAACCATCCATCAAAAATAGACTTAGACACCATTTTTTTGTGTAGACTTAGACACCATTTTTTTGTGTGCAGCGTCTAAAAACATCTTATCTCCAAAAGGGAGCACACTTCTGAGCCTTATTACCTGATCTAACTTATCCAAGCCACTGATTATATAAAGATGTTCCTGGTTTATTGGATCGTTTCTTTCAGCGTCTTCTGGCTCATTTGCACCTGATGGTGCTTTTCTTCCTGTAGCTACATTTCGGGAAACCGTTGAAAGCCAACCTAAATCTTCACTGTCGCTTTTTGGATACATATTTGATTGTGGCAAGTAAGCGCTACACAAACTAGGTCAACTTGATGCTTCCACTACACAGTTTTCTGAAAGAGTTAACATTTTAAACACACCCTCTTGGTTTCCCACAATACAAACTTCTTTCAAAAGTGTTTCAATCAAAAACACAATTTTGATACAACTTAATTTGATTACATGTGCCGATATACATTTATAGTAAATGAGTAACAGTTGGATCATATTTGAGGCGCATTAATACTTAACTTGGGCAAAATCAGATTTTGCCATTTAAAAAAATTTTTTTTTTTTTTTTTTTTTTACAGAAGTGTGTTTCATAAAAGCATTAAATCAATCAAATTTTATAACTTTTGCAGAACTAATTTTTCATAAATAAATTGCCTCCCTGCTGACATGTGACCTTTTATTAGTCCAACAATGTGTGCTTTTGGTAGATGGAAAGTTGTTAGGTCTGTGTTTTCACTGTTTTTGTCTTTCAGTATCGAGCCGGTCAATGTCTGCCTATGAGAGTCCCAGATGGCAGTCACCAGGAGGCGACATGGACGCATGTGACGTTGTGGCGTTACCCACCCTCACCAGCACCCCTCGAAAGCAGGGTTATGTAAGTTTGACAGATATTTTTCCACTAGAGGAGGGATTTTTTTTGAGGGCCACGTCACAATTATGGCTGCCCTCTGAGGGCCTCATTGAATGATGTGGAAGACCACATTGAATGACATGGCTAGCCACGTTAAATAATGTGAAAGACCGCTTTGAATGATGTGGCGGGCCACACTAAACGCTGTGGGAGACCACATTAAATCACGCTTTGGACCGCATTATATAAAGTAAGTTAAAGTACCAATGATTGTCACACACACACTAGGTGTGGTGATATTTGTCCTCTGCATTTGACCCATACCCTTGATCACCCCCTGGGAGGTGAGAGGAGCAGTGGGCAGCAGCGTAGCCGCGCCCGGGAATCATTTTTGGTGATTTAACCCCCAATTCCAACCCTTGATGCTGAGTGCCAAGCAGGTAGGTAATGGGTCCCATTTTTATAGTCTTTGGTATGACCCGGCTGGGATTTAAACTCACAACCTACCGATCTCAGGGCGGACACTCTAACCACTAGGCCACTGAGTAGGTGCATATATTATGTTTGTGTGTGTGTATATATATGTATATGTACAGTCGTGGTCAAAAGTTTACATACACTTGTAATGGCTGTCTTGAGTTTCCAATAATTATAAAATTAAATTATTTTTTTGGTGATAGAGTGATTGGAGCACATACTTGTTGGTTACAAAAAACATTCATGAAGTTTGGTTCTTTTATGAATTTATTATGGGTCTACTGAACATGTGACCAAATCTGCTGGGTCAAAAGTATACATACAGCAATGTTAATATTTGGTTACATGTCTTTTGGCAAGTTTCACTGCAATGAGGTGGTTCTGGTAGCCATCCACAAGCTTCTGGCAAGCTTCTGCTGGAATTTTTGACCACTCCTCTTGACAAAATTGGTGCAGTTCAGCTAAATGTGTTGGTTTTCTGACATGGACTTGTTTCTTCAGCATTGTCCACACGTTTAAGTCAGGACTTTGGGAAGGCCATTCTAAAACCTTAATTATAGCCTGATTTAGCCATTCCTTTACCACTTTTGATGTGTGTTTGGATTCATTGTCCTGTTGGAACACCCAACTGCGCCCAAGACCCAACCTCCGGTCTGATGATTTTAGGTTGTCCTGAAGAATTTGGAGGTAATCCTCCTTTTTCATTGTCCTATTTACTCTCTGTAAAGCACAAGTTCCATTGGCAGCAAAACAGGCCCAGAGCATAATACTGCCACCACGGTAGGTGTGGTGTTCCTGGGATTAAAGGCCTCACCTTTTCTCCTCCAAACATATTGCTGGGTATTGTGGCCAAACAGCTACATTTTTGTTTCATCTGACCACAGAACTTTCCTCCAGAAGGTCTTATCTTTGTCCATGTGATGTCAGATGAAACAAAAATTGAACACACTGCAACACAGGCTATTTAATCCCTACAAGCCTGTTTCGCAGGTTTCCCTGCTTTTCAGGGGATTTTTTTGTATGTATATATGTATATGTATGTGTATGTACAGGTATATATGTATAATTATTTTTATTAAAGCTGTAATGTAATATAATTAGAGATAAATCATCTAAATAAATTCAAATATTATAATCACTACACTAACTTCAGAACCGTCTAAAAGAAAGTTACCGGTACAGTTACTTATTACAATTTCAGGAAAAATAATGTGGTTTCTTTCTTATTTATTTCATATTTTGCACAGCTATGAGTGCGTGTGTGCGCTGATTAAGTTTAAACAGATGCTTACATGGGAACGGCGAGAACAATGATTTAACTGCATATAAATGTAATACCAAATTGAAGAGGGAATTTTGCCAAACGTAAAAATAGTGTAAAAAGTCCGATTTTCGGGGAAACTCGCCACGCGCGCTCATGTGGACGTGCACTTGCCAGCACACACACTAAACACACGCACATGCTGGCGGACACGCCCACACAACAACCCTTTTTTCGCCACATAGCACAGCGCGGATAATGACGTCATTATAGTATTTTTGAGGGGGTTCTTATCCTTTTTACCGACTGTTAAGTACAGCAGACACGGACGTCAGCGTGGCTCTTTGTAGCTTTATTTTCAGTAACTGCTACGTGAACAACTTACGCAATGTACGTATCTGCGCTAAAGTGAACACGTCATTTCCAGTCCTTCTACAAATCGTTAAAAATCAAAGTATATACAGTGTATATATATATATATATGTATATATATATATATACACATCCATCCATCCATTTTCTACCGCTCATATATATATATATATATATATATATATATATATATATATATATATATATATATATATATATATATATATATATATATATATATATATATTGTACATATATATACTGTATACAGTGAAATATGACAGCAACAACGATCATTTTGCACAAAAATAAAAGCTGCAGTATTTACAATATAATCAAACGATCAGGGACATGCCAGTTTGTCAAAGCATTAATAATTACGAGCTTTAGCTAACAGACGACATATTGACACTCCCATCACTAAAATATTAAGTATACATGATAAAACATTGAATATTAAGAGTATGTGAACCACTCCTACTTTGTTTACTTCCCTGATGACTTCAATAAGGTTTTGTAATCAATCAGAAATATCAAGCAGCTAAAATGTGTCAAACATGTCGAAGTGTGGAGAGAGTATTTTGCATATATTCCCCCATAATGCTTGTTAATGGATTTAAATGGGTACATTTTTTAATTATGTGTGGTGTTTAGAGATTTTGTCCACAGTGGGCAAGTTGTTTTGTATCACATGTATTAACTTTCTGTGTTGCTTATTGATTAATCAGTCCATGGGTGGGAAAGGCTGTCTGAATAATACCTACATATTAATTCTATGCACTCATGTTGCATTATAAAGCTTATGGTCAATGTCCAAAAATGCTGATATCATCCAGCAGGTTGCAGCACTTTTAAACCATTGTGATTAGATGATAATGAAGTCAAATATGTGGACTTGCCGTGGGCCGTAATGACAATGCTTGCGGGCTGCGGGCTGTAGTTTGGCATAGAAGAATTAACAGACACCCTCACAAATATCAATAAGAAGCATTAAATGTAGTGGTCCCGGGACGGGCACCGGTCCGTGACGCATTTGCTACAGGGCCATTAAATGATTTATAACTGACCGCATATTCTCCTACTTAACTTTCGCCAGTCCCACCAGACACAACAATAAGCTTGTTCATAGATGTATTATAAAACTCCTGATAGGAAGTCGCCATTTGCTATAAGTGTTACATCTTTGTTTCATGGAACAATGCACTTTAATAAACATATAAAATATAAAGGTGCCAAATTGTAGCCAAAAGATAGGTTGATGCCGTAAGATCAGGGTGGATCAGGAACTAAGTGACCATAGTAGTTAAAGTGCATAAGGCAGATGGAGAAGGGCTAAATTGTTGCATAAAATAATTGTGCTGAAGGAAGAAAACAAACATCTCCTTTGGCCTGGTAAGTTAAAGTGCTGGTATTATTGCACATTGTCCTATTACACAAGTAGTGAGCAATAACAGATGTATTCACATATGAAAAATTGGACCAAAAAAAACTAACTATATCTGCGTATGAAATATTGCACAAAATATGAATATATAACTTTTAGAATGGAAATAGAAATTTATTGGAACTAATGGCAAGTATTTCTAGCTTTATTATACATCCATGCTCTTGTCCTTGAACGTGATGTATCACTTATAACCCATCAGATACTAAAGCCAAAAAAAAAGCCTACTACTAGCAAAAATGAGAAAAAAAAAAAGTCTATAGAGAGCTTTTTTGCAAAGGGAAAAGACCAGGGGCTCCCGCCAGGCACGTGCACACATAGGGCCCTATGGGTGCTTGAGCCCCTGCCCTTCTTTGCCTCGTCTTCAAAAGTGCCCTCTGCCTGTGTGTGTGTTTTTTTCTTTTTCTTTAAACAACATTAATAAATTCCTGTCGGGGATGTAAAAAAAACAAAAAAAACCTCCACGTTTTCTTGTAATACGGGGTTGTTTGAGCCTGCCGCTTCGGCCAGAGAGAGAGAGAGAGAGAGAGAGAGAGAGAGAGAGAGAGAGAGAGAGAGAGAGAGAGAGAGAGAGAGAGAGAGAGAGAGAGAGAGAGAGAGAGAGAGAGAGAGAGAGAGAGAGAGGGTGAGTGAGTGAGTAAGTGAGGAGAGAGAGCCAACTGCGCCCCTGAGACGTGACAGTGAAGCAACTTGAACCTGTGAGTTATGTTATGGTCTAGTCGCCGTCCACTTATTCAGCATCTAATATGGGTAATATTTCAGAAAAACACTGTATTATTCTATTATTCAATGTGTCAGCTTCTGTATTATTCTATTATTCAATGTGTCAGCTTCTGTTTTTGCCGGACGTCGGAGCACGGCGCATCAATTGAGCACAGAGCAGAGCGGATCGTGCGGGACAGGAAGTAGTGTACAAAATAAAACACCGGGTTAATTTTCAAAATAAAATGCACTGTGTTTACGGCGGATCACATTTCTCTCACAGTAGAGCACATATGTCAGAGTCAAGGCCCGCGGGCCATATCCGGCCCGCGAGAAGGTTTTTTACGGCCCTTGGGATGATCTTGATTTATTATTAGAACCGGCCCGCAGACCGCAGATCTTTTACACGCACCAAGCGGATGCCGGTCCAAGGTTCCGAAAGGGGGCGAGCGGCCCGTCGGGACGCGCCTGCCGGCCGAAGGGCTGCAGCCCGGCCGTCAGTCGCCGAGCCCGCCGTGCCACGCGCGCCAAGGGGGCGGGCCGAAACCCGGCCCCGAGGCCCTGAGACTTCTGCTTTGTTTCCCCAAACCGCGCGTCACCGCCGGGCCCGCACCACCGTCGGGCTGCAGCCCGAGCGTCGGTGGCGGAACCCGTCATGTGCCGCGCGCGCCAAGCGGAGCGGGGGGGTCAAGCGGGCCGAAACCCGCAGGCCACCCCCTCACCACGAGGCCCTGAGACTTCTGCGTTTGACCCCTACGCGCGGCCCGTCGGGACGCGCCCGCCGTCAAGCCACGAGGGCCAGCCGTCGGGTCGCGGAGCCCGCCGTGCCACGCGCGCCAAGGGGCGGGCCGAAACCAGCGGGGGGTTTCGGGCACCCAACTCGCCTCCCTCCCACGGAGGGAGGAGGGGGGTTTAATGTGAACATTACTCTGCAATCACATATTTAGAGTTTTTACTCAATTCAAGTTTAAAAGTTAAAGTTTAATATTTGTTTTCACTGCATGTTACTTCTCCTTAAACAAAGTGTTGTTTTTGATTTATAGATTTTTGCACTTTATTTTATTGTATTTCAATTTAATTATATTTAAAAATATTTCAGTTGAGTGGATGATAGAAAATTGCTATTATTGTTTTTTTCTTTGAAGTAAATTTAGCCCACTTTTGCTAAAATAGAAAATATAGGCTACTGATGGTGCCTTGAATACCGGTTTCTTTCATTTAATGTTCATGTTATGGGGATTTTTATATAAAGGAAATTTGTCTTTTGTGTCTGTTGAAAATTAAAGATTACTGACAGAGCCATAAGAAAATATTGCTTTATTTATCTGATCATATTGGAATATATTTGTTAGGTTTTCAGTAGGTTCAATTAGGTTCACTAGACTATATGCGTCATTTAAAAATTTTTCAATGAACATTCGAACAGTCCGGCCCTCGGCTTGTAGCTAAATTTTTTATTTGGCCCTCCGTCCATTTGACTTTGACACCCCTGCAGTAGAGGTTTAGATATAAAGTTTATTGTGACTTTGCTATTACTGTGTGGGTTAACAAAATAATAATAAAAATGATGATAATAATGATAATAATAACAATAATAATAATAATGATAATAATAATAATAATAATTATTAATAATAATAATAATAATAATAATAATTTCAGCATTCTGGGGATATAAGATGTAGGTTATCTGTTAGGAATATTACCATCTGTATTTAAACTTGATTCATGTTGATTATGCCTGCAGCACAATGCCAAAAAAAGAAAGGATACAGAAAAGGAAGGAGAAGGAGCGCCAGGAAGCAGCTAAGGGTAGCAGACCTCTTAATGCATGGCTAAAATTGATGATTTCACAGCATTTCATGGAAGCCCTGAATTTACATTGAGGAGTATATTTGGGTATGGGTGGCCTCCATCCTACAGCCCTCTACTGGCCCCTGGTCCATATTTTTGGCCCTGTATTGCGTTTCAGTTGTTTAGTCTGAGCATTAAGTGGGAAAGACCATAAGTTACAACTTGATGTAGTTTTCATCAAGTTAAGGGAAGAAGGACAGATTTTCACATTGAAGTTTTTTCCATTTGGGTATTTATTTTTGTATTTTTTTTCAAAGTTCATGTTGCACTGTTCAATGTTCAATATTAAAGTGCTTATCTTTAACAATACATAGCCTAATAATAAACCAGTGTTTTGTTGCTTTTCATGTCTTCCAAGCCTATGATAATGTGAATTAAGTCATTATGACAATAATTTGTTGACACAAAAGAAATGGCAATCACTTTTACCTACAAAGGACACACAGCTAAGTAGTTAGCTTCCTATTAGCAAATTTAATTTTACATTAATTTCCATATTATGTAAAGGACCAAAAAAAAATGTCTGCCCTTTTCTGACTTTAAGCCCCTGCCCCTCTATAATCATGTGCACGTCCCTGGCTCCCGCTATTTCCACGTTATGGTGAGTTTTTTCATGTATTCATTTTTCATGCACTTACTTGCTATATTTACCTGCCTCACGTGGCCGGTCCGTGAAAATAATGCCTGGTGCAAAAAAAGGTTGGGGACCATCGATTAAACGCTTTGGCAGAAAAGTCAATTTTGGGTCCTTGCCTCGATCTTTTACATTGTTGAAATGAAATGTTGGCGAAGCGCAAACAACCTCCTCTGTTTGTTGCCAAAGTATCCACATCTTGTAGAAGTGAGCGTACTCGACGCATTAAGTTGCCGTGAGGCGCCACGTTCACTTCACGC
>NC_084753.1:18486059-18516059 GCF_033978785.1 Entelurus aequoreus | reverse complement strand
AAGCCCAAATAGCAAAGAGAAATTAAAAAAAGCATGTAAACTAGAGATGCGCAGTTTGCGGACACAACCGCGGATAATCCGTGGGTCGGGCGGATGCATGACGAAAAAAAAAGATTTTAAATAGATTCGGGCAGGTGGCGGTTGAACCAATTCAGAAAAAAAAAATACATAGTTAAATGTTGTTACCCACATACGAAAAACGAGCAGCACTCTTTGAAACAGGCAATTATTCATCAGGCACTGCGTCCAATAAAGTCACAAAGTTGCCGGGGGTCCTTAACCGACACACGACTGTCCTGTTTCGCGCCTGTACAAAAAAAACCAATAATCGATTTCTTCAGATTCCAGCAGCTGTCAATGACGAAGTATCCTTCCAGCGACGGGCAGTCAAAGCCAAAGTGCTATCGATCGCTGTCAATGACGTAAGAGGAAACATGACCACGGAAGTAAATGGGGGGGGGGAGTTTTGTAGGGGGAAGAAATTTGGCGTGACACAGCACAACACAACAGGAGAAGAAGAAAAAAATAAAAAGATGGCAACACCGGCTGCAAAGGTGGTACGTGACAAACTAAAAAAGGGAATACTAAAGACCAGGGGAAAAAAATAACAATAATAGTCAACACTTTCTTAATGGAAATGACAATAATATTATAATAATGATAAATAATATTATCACGCATTCATATCTCTTAGCCTCTAATGCGTGGCCAAGAGATATTAATGCGTGGCACGCATTGAATGTCTCTGCTGCATTGGATCAGTCTCCTTTCTTTAACAGGAATGCCTTGCATCGTCTATATTAGATATATAACAGCGGGTGGCGGGCGGTTGTGGTTTTGATCAAATGTTAGTGCGGGTGGATGACGACTTTTGTGATGCGGTTGCGGATGAAATAATTGCCTATCCGCGCATCTCTAATGTAAACAAACAGCTTGGGCCTTAAGAGGTTAAAACAATGTTTCCACACTTTGTTAAAATTATTGTCACACTTTTTCGAATTAAACTTTAATTTCATTTGTTTTGTAGCATAACAAATTCATGGGCAATTCATTTAATTAGTTTTCACTGCGAAATAACATGATTAAAACCTGAGATAAATGGCAGAAAAAGTTTGGGGACATTTGACTTTATATTTTTGCTGGAAAGGGATAGGAATAAGTTTGCAGCGAAATGTCCTATTGACATTTTTAATGCACTTCTTCACCCAAAATGGGCCCCGAGGCTGCACCCTCCTCTCAGACTAAAGATGTCCCACTTGGTCTGTAAGAATGAACTGATGAAGGCAGCTTGGTCAGATGAGGCGAAACGTCTTCCGAGACAACCTGAACATTTCAGGCACCAGGGCAGTATCAGTAGTAAAATAATATGTTGTGAGGCTCCTTGTTGTGGTGTGAAGGTGTTGCAGGAGGAGCTGCTGGAGAGGCAGACCCAGCAGGCGTCCCTGCAGGCTCTGTGGTCTCAGCTGCAGCCGGACCAAGGAGCGGACGGCAGCGACGAGGCCCGGGAGAAGCTTCACGTGACGGCCGCCAAACTCAAGCTGCTCCTGAGGGACGTGTCTGAGGACCTGAGCGTCCTTCAACAACGCCGCCTGGTAACTGAGCAGCTTCTGTCACACTTCAATACTACGTAGGCTGCCACTTGCATCGTGCCAACAGTGTGACGCAAGTTTGCAAATGAAAAGTTATCCCCTTTTTTTAAGTTTATGAATACCGTATTTTTCCGACTATAAGTCGCAGTTTTTTTCATAGTTTGGCCGGGGGTGCGACTTATACTCAGGAGCGACTTATGTGTGAAATTATTAACACATTACCGTAAAATATCAAATAATATTATTTAGCTCATTCACGTAAGAGACTAGACGTATAAGACTTCATGGGATTTAGCGATTAGGAGCGACAGATTGTTTGGTAAACGTATAGCATGTTCTATATGTTATAGTTATTTGAATGACTCTTACCATAATATGTTACGTTAACATACCAGGCACGTTCTCAGTTGGTTATTTATGCCTCATATAACGTACACTTATTCAGCCACTATTCTTTGTTTTATATTGCCTTTCAAATGTCTATTCTTGGTGTTGGGTTTTATCAAATTAATTTCCCCAAAATATGCGACTTATACTCCAGTGCGACTTATATATGTTTTTTTCCTTCTTTATTATGCATTTTCAGCCGGTGCGACTTATACTCCAAAAAATACGGTACTCCGAATAATCTTAACCCTAAAATTAGCGTCACGTTTGTTCAATAATATTAATGATGGCTAAAGCATCGATACATTATGAAACACAAGAAGTGTCACTTTAGGAAATAAACATGTGAGCTGCTTTGTTGTTGAAACAGTTTTGGTCATCATCCATCTAAATCAGCCAAAAAAAAAAAAAGGAAAAATTCCTAAGTGTGGTATTGTTTTGATCTTCTAGCGCCAAATAAGGTAAATATTTGTCTTTTTTGTGTTTTTGACCAGAGTTACATGTTTAATGTTCCTTTCTGCGCAGCTATTCTTTTGAAAAACACAAAAAAAACTATTATATTTGTTAACTTTTAATTTTATTTGCAGGTCAAACGATGGCAGATGACAATTGTGTCAGTGTCGATTGATTGATTGAAACTTGTATTAGTAGATTGCACAGTACAGTACATATTCCGTACAATTGACCACTAAATGGTAACACCCCAATACGTTTTTCAACTTGTTTAAGTCGGGGTCCAAGTAATCAATTCATGGTAACACAGGTGGTGAGTGCGCCATACACTCCCTGGGGGTTCATTTACCAGTGATGCCTCAGTGAGTGTATGGCACACTCACTAACTGTATCGACACAACACTTAGTGTGGCCAGCTGATGAAAAAAATAATTATATTTGACCTGCAAATAATATTTGTGTTTATTATGATCCCCATCAGCTGCGATAACAGCCACTGTTCTTTGTAGGGTCAAAATGTCAAAACATGCTTTGATAGATGATGCCCAACACTGGGGCAAAAGGGAAAAGATGACATATTCATGACAATAACAGCACAACAGCTCCACACGAGGGAGCGATTATTTACATGCAATTAAGGGAGAAGCCAAAAATCGATTGAGAAGAAAGTTATTCTTGTTTAAATATATCAAATATTTTATTTCCCAAACTTAAAACATTCTGATTAGGAAAGAACTCTGGTCAATGAGCCAAAAAAAAAGAGAAGAACATTTCCCTTACTTGGTGATGTAAGATCCAAATGATTTCACATGCTTACTTTTTTATTTATTTTTGTTGTATTAATAATTGTTTTGTTTCTTCGTTACATTTAGAGACATAAATGATTCCACTCTTTCACCTTCATTTAGTACAAGCTGTCCTGAAAGAATTCTGATAAAGTTTGGTGCGTCAAACGATACAGCAGCTGTGTCAGTCACATGTCTCTTTTTCCCTAAAGTAACACCCACGCACTTACACGCACACACACACACGCACACACACACACACACACACACACTCACACGCACACACACACACACGGGGGTGTCGAGGTGTCTGTCAGACACTTTTGAAAGGGTCGAGGCTGCCGTGAGCGAACGTAAGAAAAGCTCCGACTTGCATTTGACTTTTTTTTTTGAAAGGAAAACATCTTGTCTTATATTTGGGTCATTATCAAATAAATGATCTTTCGCAGGACCTAAACGTCCTCAAACAGCAGAGCACTCCTGTCATTTTAAGGATCTTTGCAGTTTTTAAGCATGTTGAGGAGAAACTAGTCAAAGTCATCCTTTTTATAGAGGAGCTTTGATAAGTGTTTTTGAAGTACGTCCCCAAAAACAGGACAGTTCCTGTCATAGAAAGGATCTTTGACTTGTTTGTGCAGTACGTCTTTAAAAACAGAGTGCTCCTGTCATATTAAGGATCTTTGATTGTTGCGTTTTCTACCATATCCTTAAAAACAGCTGAGTCCTCCTGTCAAACAGAGGATCTTTGATTGGTGTTTGTTTTTTTTTGCAGTACCTGAATGTCCTCAAAGAGCAGAGCACTCCTGTCATATTAAGGATCTTTGCTGTTTTTAAGGACATACTGGAAAAAACACTAATCAAAGATCCTTATGACAGGAGAGCTCTTGTTTTTTAAAGACAGTGATCCTGCCATTTAGAAGATCTTTTACTGGTGTTTTTTGCAGTACCTGAATGCCCTTAACTAGCAGAGCACTCCTGTCATATTAAGGATCTTTGCCGTTTTTAAGAACATACTGGAAAAACGCTAATCAAAGATCATTCATTTTTTAAAGACCGAGTGATCCTGTTATTTAGAGGATCTTTGAATAGTGTTTTTGGAGTAAGTCCTTTTAAACAGCAGAGTGCTCTTGTTATATAGAAGATCTTTGCTTGGTGTTTTTTGCAGTACCTGAACGCCTTTAAACAGCAGAGCACTCCTGTCATATTAATGATTGTGCTGTTTTTAAGGACATACTGGAATACACTAATCAAATATTAATATGACAGGAGCGCTATTGTTTTTGTTTTTTTAGACTGAGTGATCCTGTTGTTGAGAGGATCTTTGGTGTTTTTGCAGTACCTGAATGCCTTTAAACAGCAGAGCACTTCTGTCATATTAAGGATCTTTGCTGTTTTTAAGGACATACTGGAAAAAACACTAATCAAAGACCCTTAAATTGACACGAGCGCGCTTGGTTTTTTTTTTTAAGACAGAGTGATCCTGTCATTTAGAGGATCTTTGATTAGTTTTTGTAGCACATACTTTTAAACAGCAGAGTTCTCTTGTTATATAGAGGATCTTTGATTGGTGTTTTTGCAGTACCTGAATGCCTTTAAACAGCAGAGCACTCCTGTCATATTAATGATCTTTCCTGTTTTTAAGGTCATACTGGAAAACACTAATCAAATATTAATATGACAGGAGCGCTCATTGTTTTTTTTTAGACAGAGTGCTCTTGTCATATAAAGGATCTTTGGTGTTTTTGCAGTACCTGAATGCCTTTAAACAGCAGAGCACTCCTGTCATATTAAGGATCTTTGCTGTTTTTGAAAAACACTAGTCAGTGATATAGAGTCATATAGGGGAGCTTTGATTAGCGTTTGATTCACATTTGACAATTACAAAAAAAAAAAAAAGAGTAAAACATCTTGCCTTATATTGGGTCATTATTTAATACTTGATATTTGTTTGAATGCAGGATCCACGTAATCAAGAGGAGTTGACGCAAACCAAAAAATCCACCAAAAGGTACAAATTATATTTTTACTGTGCAGTTATTTTGAATAAAAATACGATATAATGGAATTATATAATAATATTGAATGAAAATATGAAGTAATATTTAGTCAAGTTAAATGTAAATTGATAATGACTAGGATCCTCAAATCCACGGTGCGTGTTTCCAGGAGGAAGTGGTCGCCGCCGCGCTCCTTCCTGTACCGCGTGCTGAGGGCCGCCGCCCCCTTCCACCTGCTGCTGCTGCTCCTGCTGCTGCTGCCATGTATGCTCCCTCGCTCGGAGGGAGAGTCCAGCTGCGCCGACGCCAACAACTTGGCGCGCTCCTTCCACCCCATGTTGCACTACACCAACGGCCCGCCGCCCACCTGAGGCCACCTGCCACTTCCTGTCCCATGGAGGGGAACTCCTCACCAAGTGGGTTTGTGTATTTTTCATACGGACAAAAGTATTGGGTCACCACGGTGTGGGGTTAAATCCATTTTACACACTTTTGTACTACAGCGCCATTTTTTAAATGGACCAAAAATTTCCGTAGAATTGTTGCAAAAGTCTTCTTCATCACTTTGATGGACTTGCTTCATGCCAGCGTTTTTAACATTTGTCTTTGTCAGACAACTAGACTTGAAAAGTAACAAAGTGAATCATTTCACCTGTAAAATGTTGCTGATCGTCACCTTCAAACTTCACTGGGTGTGATTGCATAATAGCTCACTGACTTGTGTACGTTCATGTTGATGTAGAACATGTCGTGTACACAATGTTGTTGATGTCGTGTACACAATATTGTTGATGTCGTGTACACAATATTGTTGATGTCGTGTACACAATATTGTTGATGTCATGTACACAATATTGTTGATGTCGTGTACACAATATTGTTGATGTTGTGTACACAATATTGTTGATGTCGTGTACACAATATTGTTGATGTCATGTACACAATATTGTTGATGTCGTGTACACAATATTGTTGATGTTGTGTACACAATATTGTTGATGTCATGTACACAATATTGTTGATGTCGTGTACACAATATTGTTGATGTCGTGTACACAATATTGTTGATGTCGTGTACACAATATTGTTGATGTCGTGTACACAATATTGTTGATGTCGTGTACACAATATTGTTGATGTCATGTACACAATATTGTTGATGTCGTGTACACAATAGCAGTATTTATAACAAGCACTCACACTTTTCTCTCAAGTCAACTCACACAGTAAGAACAAAACAGGGATGCTAACATATCGCTTAATCCATTAGCGAGGTCACTTTGTTTTTTTGCAGCAGCTTGCTCTTGTCATATAGAGGATCTTTGACTGGTGTTTTTACAGTAAGTGAATGCCTTTAAACAACAGAGCACTCCTGTCATATTAAGGATATTGTCTGTTTTTAAGGACATACTGGAAAAACACAGTGAGCCTGTCATATAGAGCAGTGGTCCCCAACCACCGGGCCGCGGTATAACAAGAGCACGCTGCTGTTTAAAAGGAGTTACTGCAAAAACACTATTCAAAGATCCTCTAAATAACAGGATCACTCTGTATTTAAAAAAATAATGATCTTTGATTAGTGTTTTTCCAGTATGTCCTTAAAAACAGCAAAGATCCTTAATATGACAGGAGTGCTCTGCTGTTTAAAGGCATTCAGGTACTGCAAAAACACCAATCAAAGATCTTCTAAATGGCAGGATCACTGTCTTTAAAAAACAAGAGCTCTCCTGTCATAAGGATCTTTGATTAGTGTTTTTTCCAGTATGTCCTTAAAAACAGCAAAGATCCTTAATATGACAGGAGTGCTCTGCTGTTTGGTGTTTTTTTTTTTGTTGCAGTACCTGAATGTCCTCAATCAAAGATCCTCTATTTGACAGGAGGACTCAGCTGTTTTTAAGGATGTGGTGGATAACGCAACCATCAAAGATCCTTAATATGACAGGAGCACTCTGTTTTTAAAGACGTACTGCACAAACACAAGTCAAAGAAAAAAAAAATCCTTCCTCCCCCCACCCCCCCTCCTCCCCGTTCCGTGGGACACATTTTCAAGCAGTTACAAAAAGGTTGGGGACCACTGATATAGAGGATCTTTGATTAGTGTTCTTGCAGCACATCTGAACATTCTCATACAGCACTTTTCAGGATCTTTGCTATTTTCTGAGGATGTTGCGAAAAAAGTGAGTCAAAGTGAACCTGTTAAATAGAGGATCTTTCATTAGTGTTTTTGGTCCTTAAAAACCACGTAGCACTCCTGTCATTTTAGGGATCTTTGCTGTTTTTAAGTACATACTATAAACTGTTATATAGAGGATCTTTGAGAAGTGTTTTTGCAGTACGTCTTTAAAAACAGTTGAGTCCTCACACTGGGAAATAAAACACTAATCAAAGATCCTTAATATGACAGGAGCGCTCTTGTTTTTTAAAGACAAAGTGATCCTGCCATTTAGAAGATCTTTGACTGGTGTTTTTGAATGCCTTTGCTGTTTTTAAGGACATACTAGAAACACACTTATAGTCCTCCTGTCAAATTAGAGGATCTTTGGTTAGTGTTTTTGCAGTACCTGAATGCCCTTAAACTGCAGAGCACTCCTGTCATATTAAGGATATTTTTTGTTTTTAAGGACATACTGTAAAAACAGGGATCCTGTCGTATAGAGGATCTTTGATTAGTGTAGGGCTGCAACTAACGATTAATTTGATAATCGATTAATCTGTCGATTATTACTTCGATTAATCGATTGATAATCGGGTAAAAGAGACAAACTACATTTCTATCCTTTCCAGTATTTTATTTAAAAAAACAGCATACTGGCACCAGACTTATTTTGATTATTGTTTCTCAGCTGTTTGTACATGTTGCAGTTTATAAATAAAGGTTTATTTAAAAATAAAAAAATAAAACGTTTTTTTTTTTTTTAAAAGCTTCTGCGAATGCGCATAGCTTAGATCCAACGAATTGATGACTAAATTAATCGGCAACTATTTTTATAATCGATTTTAATCGATTAGTTGTTGCAGCCCTAGATTAGTGTTTTTGTCAGTACGTCCTTAAAAACCACAGAGCACGCCTGTCATTTTAGGGATCTTTGCTGTTTTTAAGTACATACTATAAACTGTTATATAGAGGATCTTTGAGAAGTGTTTTTGCAGTATGTCTTTAAAAACAGTTGAGTCCTCATACTGGAAAAAAAGATCCTTAATATGACAGAAGCGCTCTTGTTTTTTAAAGACAGAGTGATCCTGCCATTTAGAAGATCTTTGACTGGTGTTTTTTGAATGCCTTTGCTGTTTTTAAGGACATACTGGAAACACACTTATAGTGATCCTGTTATATAAAGGATCTTTGATTAGTGTTTTTGCAGTACGTCCTTAAAAACAGCTGAGTCCTCCTGTCAAATTAGAGTATCTTTGATTAGTGTTTTTGCAATACCTGAATGCCCTTAAACAGCAGAGCACTCTTGTCATATTAAGGCTCTTTGCTGTTTTTACGAACATACTGGAAACACTAATAGTGATCCTGTTATGTAGAGGATCTTTGATTAGTGTTTTTGCAGTATGTCCTTAAAAAGAAGAGAGATCCTGTCATATTAAGGATCTCTGATTAGTGTTTTTTTCACTGTCTTTTGAAACAGCAGAGTGCTCCTGTCATATAGATAGTCTTATTAGTGTTTATGCAGTAAGTCCTTAAAAAACCTCATATTAAGGATATTTGATTAGTGTTTTTCCACTACATCCTTAAAAACCGCTGAGTCCTCATGTCAAATAGTAGATCTTTGGTGTTTTTTGCAGTACCTGAACCTCCTTAAACAGCAGAGCACTCCAGTAATATTAAGGATATTTGCTGTTTTTAAAGATGTAGTGAAAAAACACCAATCAAAGATCCTTAATACGGCAGGAGCGTTCTTGGTTTTTTTAACGACAAGAGGACAACCAGAGGATCTATGATTAGTGTTTTCACAGTACGTCCTTACTGTACGTCTTGTCATTTTTAAGGATCTTTGATTAGTGTTGTTTTTTTCACTACAACCTTTGAAACGGCAGAGCACTCCTGTCATAGAGGATTTGTGTTTTTGCCATATTTCCTTAGAGCAGTCTTGTCATAAGGATCTTTGATTAGGGTTTGTCCACTACGTCTTTAAAAACAGCAGTGATCCTTGTATATAGAGGATCTTTGGTGTTTAGCGGTACCTGAGTGTCCCCAAGCAGCAGAGCACTCCTGTCCTTGAGGATCTTTGCTGTTTTTTTGAAAGACGTAGTGGAAAAAAACTAGTCACAGTAATCCTGTCATATAGAAGATCTTTGATTAGTGTTATGTCCTTAAAAAGAAGGCTCTTTGTTTAGTGTTTTGATCCTGTGATCCTGCTATAAAGAGGATCTTTGATTGTTTTTGCAGAGTGCTCCTGTCATATGCAGTACGTCCCTAAAACCAAGACAGTTCCTGTCATTTGGGGGATCTCTGATTTGTGTTAAGGACAAACTGCAAAAACCATCAAAAGATGTGCCAAATGACAGGAGCGCTCTGCTGTTTTTAAGAGCGTACTGCAAAAACGTGAGTCAAAGATCCTTAATATGACAGGAACATGTGTAGAGCAGTGGTCCCCAACCTTTTTGTAACTGCGGACCAGTCAGCGCTTCAAAAATGTTTTGGTTGTTGTTTTTTTTTGTCATAAAAAATACAATCATTTGTGCTTCTGTATCCTTGCAGACTGTATTGATATATAATGTAGGAACCAGAAATATTAATAACAGAAAGAAACAACCCGTTTGTGTGAATGAGTGTAAATGGGGGGGGGAGATTTTTTGGGTTGGTGCACTAATTGTAAGTGTATCTTGTGTTTTTTAGTTAATTTAATAAATAAATAAATTTATTAAATTAAAATATTTTATTTTTTTAATTTCTTGTGCGGCCCGGTGGTTGGGGACCACTGATGTAGAGGGTCTTTGACTAGTATCATTTAGGACTAACTACAGTACACAAATACAGGACTATAAAATCTTGCCCAAATAAAAAGTGATGAGAGAATCAGCCCACCTGCTTGCTCCTTACCTTTCTAATAATGTGCTTCCCAGAATGATTTAATGGCATGAAAACATGTCAATACGCACATTTTTGTTTTGTTCCAATACCACAATCATGTATTTATTTGTGAACGGTGTGCATTTAAAAACACTGACAAGAAACATGGACAAGCATCACTAGTGTCTATGTAACATTTCTGCTTATTTGACGCCAAATAAGCAAATCACAGTGAAGAGAAATGTATTATTAGCACTTCTGAAGACTATTTTTTGCCAGGTGATTGATTACCAATGTTACTCATTTAAAAAACACCATGTAAGTGAACACCACATAAGCGCTCACGTTAGAATAGCACACAGCTGGTACAAATGTTCAATCTTGATTCCCCCCCCTCCCATTCCCCCTTTTCCCCACAAAACATTCAGTGAAAAATTACATTTTAACAACACGCACAAAAGCTGCAAGAAAATACAAAAATATTTTTTTTCCTTTGAGTGCAACTTTGTCGTAAAGCGCAGTAGTGGTTACAAACTCGACACAGAAAAAGCCACAATCAGATAATATTGTACAGCGAATGCAAAAGTATGGGTTATGAAATATTAAAATGCCCTCTAGTGGTGTCACTGAAGTAATGCTGCTTTAAATTCAGCGCAGTGGAGAACAAAGCACATGTTTGATTAAAAACTAGTGTTGGTCATTTATTACGGACTTTGAATATGACTTTTTTATAGTGGACTCCTCCAAAAACAACCCAGTAGGAAATGTGACAAAAGGTGTAATATCAAGTCATTATCATTATTAGCGGTGCTCGGAAAAAAACGATTCACGTCCGAATCGCGATTTTTATTTATTTCGATTTTAAATGGATACTTAATTTTTTTTTTAAATCGATTTTTTTTTTAAATTACGTTTTTATGTAATCGTTGCACTTACTTACGTATACAAGCTTTGCAAGCTGTTTGAAAAAGGTTTTATTATTTTTATTTACACTAAATATATTACAAAAATCGGATCAAATCGTGCGAGTTTTGTGAGATTTACATTCCTGCTAGTTATAATATCGGTCTGAGAAGAAAGCGCGTACTAGCAGAAGTCGTATTGAACCGCATATAAGATTTTATATCGAGGATGCAGATAATTTATGCAAAGCAACAGGTGGTGCTACAAAAAGGCCACGAGTAAGCCACTTTTCTTCCTGTCACTCACGCCCACGCACACACCAGTGACCTGGACACCTGCAGTAAGAAGTGTTGCAAATGTTGTGAGCAAGCTAATGATGCTAATTTGAAGATCATGCCCATCATTAAAGTCAGGTGTGGCGCAAGTTTTATCTACGGGTTAATTAGTATCTACAAAGTGCGGCCAAAGATGTCGCCCTCTGCTGGCCGTTAGGGTACAAATGCAGGTTTAAGGCACCGTTTTTAGTGGCTAGTAATGATCAAATCTTCATTTTGATTTGGTCTATGGATGAAGGAATGCACACATAGTTAAGTACAATTAATCAATTCAATTAGTCGCTGGCCGTGTGGTCTACAAAACAACCACTGAGGTGTTGAAAGACATTGGTATTTAACAGCTGTGGCTGTAGGAAACCCTCCGGGTGTAGCTATGAACTTCACTAGGATGACAGTAACTGCTTTTGAGTATCAAACTGTCAGCATGGAGTGCAGTGATTCTCAAACTGTGCTACGCCATATAATCAATTCAAACACAGTGTTACTGTTCAAACTTTGTGTGGCCAAAAATATTAAATATATTAATGAATACTTTTGAGAAGCACTGCTCTAGTGGCTTCATCTAGCTCTGCATGCGCTATAAAACGGTGCCACTCTGTTGTGTGCAATGAAACCAGCAGTGGCTTTAATGCCGACTGTTTAGTTGTGCTGCTTCATTACTGACCATCACATTTACAATTACGGCTATCATTTGAGAATTGAGGTAAGTAACGAGCGCAGTTGGACAAATTGGGGTCCTAAGCAGAATTGTATTGGGGAGTCCTGATTGCACTTGTTTGTTTTAGAACTAAAAATGTCATTGAAGTATTATATAAGTATATATATTAAAAGTCATTATAAAGTCCAGGTGAAGTTTTAAAAACGATTGGTCGCCCGTCGTGCTTAACTCTGTCAAACCACTTTCACATATTTGTGTTAAGTCTTACAGCGGTCATATCATGATTGGAATCTACATGTAAAACATTTCCTTGTGGTCTACTTGGGTCAAAATGTTAGGAGCATTTTTTAATTTTATTTAAATGCATTTGACTTTATTTTAAAATCATTAAAAATTGTACAGACCATTTTCAAACTGCTTTCTGGCTGTTTCTAGAAAACGAGCAGTTTAGTGGGCGGTCTTTTTTTTTTTACATACAAGTTACTAAGACTAGTTTTTGAGGTACACTTTTTGTTAAGAACAAACATACATTCACATTTTATTCCGCTTTTTATGACAAAAGCGCAGGATTTATTCGCACATTCACTCTGACCCAGAGCCATACTACTACTACTACCACTACTACTACTACTACTACTACTACTAATGTCTCCCTATTTAAAATGGCATTCCTGCCAGAATGTTGTTTATCTCTGTAAACAAACACTAGCTAGTTAAGCTACCATATTTTTCGGACTGTAAGTCGCCGTTTTTTTCATAGTTTGGTGCGACTTATACTCAGGAGCGACTTATGTGTAAAATTATTAACACATTACCGTAAAATATCAAATAATATTATTTAGCTCATTCACGTAAGAGACTAGACGTATAAGAGTTCATGGGATTTAGCGATTAAGAGTGACAGATTGTTTGGTAAACGTATAGCATGTTCTATATGTTATAGTTATTTGAATGACTCTTACCATAATATGTTACGTTAACATACCAGGCACGTTCTCAGTTGGTTATTTATGCGTCATATAATGTACACTTATTCAACCTGTTGTTCACTATTCTTTATTTATTTTAAATTGCCTTTCAAATGTCTATTCTTGGTGTTGGGTTTTATCAAATACATTTCCCCAAAAAATGCGACTTATACTCCAGTTGTACTTATATATGTTTTTTCCTTCTTTATTATGCATTTTCGGCCGGTGCGACTTATACTCCGGAGCGACTTATACTCCGAAAAATACGGTACGTTGCTAACGTATCATTACAAACTGTCATGACACTCTTACTAGAAATCGTAGACAACAACTCTGCGCCATCTGAAGTTGTTTGTATTTTGTCGGTGGTTGGTCTTTAAAGTGGGCTGATAAACAAATACTTCCTCTACACGGTGTAACATTCACCACGTATAGAAATGTCCGCAAACGTGGTCTTAAGACGGGGCAAAAATAACAAGACATTTGTTTCAGACCAGGGGTGGACAAACTACACCCGGCCCCTTGGTCCTTTTACTACGGCCCGACAAATATTAAAACAGAATTGAGCAAAGATCGGTTTTGAGAATTTCCACAACTAAACTGATACTAGACTTCCACGCAATGACAAAAAAGGATGATCACTACAAGAGAATGTAAGTGTTAATTTGTATGTTTCTTTGATGGTATATTGTTGAAAATATTACGATTAAAAGAGCCCATGTTTGAGAAGCCTAATCCTAGTTCCAACAGAGATGAAATGCATCATCTATCACATTTCAAAAGCCAATGTGGCCCCTGAGCCAAAAAGTTTGCCCACCCTTGTTTTAGACTGAATATTTCAAGGTTTGAATTCACATTTTAGGAGCTTATGACGATCCCAAATACACAAAAACATGTGCCAACAGGCAATAAAAAAGAAACATCCCATAACACTCCATTGACATCTCGTGGCCTGAATATTAGCAGTATTGTTGTTATAGGCGCTAACACAGACCAATTACTTTTAGCGGCGCCGGGATCTCAGAGGGTGAACTAGCTTATGCTGCTATATTGACATTTTGAGCCGGTGAGCTGCTGCATCACCTGTGAGTTAGTGAAAGTTAATTGTTGATTATAAATCATGCCTCTCGCCTGGATAGTAGAAAGTTGTGGCCATAAACCGAGAAGTTGGTTAACTTTGACATCCAATTTAGACCCGTATGCTGTTTTTTTTTTTTTTTTAAAACCCTTTGTGAGGATTAGGAGTAATTCTTTATCTAAACGGGAAGATATAAACATCCCATCAGTCGGCATCCCAGTGACAGTAAGTGATTGTTTTATTATGTTGGTAGTTTCTTGTTTAGCACTTAGCAATACTGCTACATGATGCTTAGTGTTTCACTACAGCTGCATCTGTTTAGCACTCAGCTTCTAAAACGTGTAGCTCACCCTCTTTATATTCAGGCTGAAAAATATAAGGTTGTGATCATCAATTGTCCCAAAGTAGTGGGTGTTGTCCCCTCACTAAGCCTGCCATGTTTGTTGTTGTGAAGTTGAATACACTCCCGTGTGTAAAATGAGTAAGATACGTAAATACTACATATTATGAATGTGCTTGATACTACATTACATATATACTTACAGCCAGACCCAACTGGAGAAAAATATTTAAGGGGGGGCATTACATTTTTTTCAACGTGTCCCCTGCCAAAAGTTGATAACGATTAAACTTTTACTGTGTCCGAAAAATGAAAGAGTTGAAAAATGGTCAAGGACTGTTGTGGATCCAATGTTGATGTGCTAAAAACGACATACAATATTCATCTTTATTATGTGCATGGATAAGTAAATGTTAATCAAATGTTTGGATGTATTCATTAAATCAGTGTATGCTTGGTTGCCAAAAAGTGATGCAAAGTAACATTTTGATATTGACACATCTCATCTGGGTATACTTACTAGACTAGAATACCCTTAGATGTACAGACCACATGTGTCAATATCAACATATTATCACTAAGATGTCGTCTGGGGTTGATTTGAGCTTTTTAAAGGGTACTTCAACACGTAAACAGTACAATATATTTACTTCATTATCATATAGTATGTAGTAACTCTCTTGGATGAATACATCCAAGGCTATTAATTATGTGCATGAACACCGTACAGTTAATACAGCATTTAGCTTCTAAACAAGAAAAGGTTTTAGCACATCAACTTGGGATCAATAGCAGTCCTTTACAATCTCATTATTACCATAGAAATGGCCAACTATCATTTTTCGGACACGATAACGGCTTAAATAATTTCAAACACAAATCTTTACGATAACCACAACTATAAGTGTTTGTCCTACGTGTAGGTAGTAATCAGTTGTGGACAGAAGAAGTTCGAAAGCAGTATGCGCTTTAGGGGCAGGAATACATTTTTGGCATGGAATCAGTTTTTGGCACAACACCGATAGCAGCAAATAATAGATTTGACTTAGAGTTGTGTCGATGTCACGATCGATGACTGGCCTGCTGATGGCATCATAGCAGTAAAAAAGATACAGTGAGGTCCACAAGTATTTGCACACCCTGCAATTTTGCAAGTTCTCCCACTTAGAAATTAGGGAGAGGTCTGAAATGTTCACCATAGATGTATTTCCACTGTTAGAGACATTATCTAAAAAGAAAAATCCGGAAATCACATTGGATGATTTTTTAATGATTTATTTGTATGTTACTGGGGTTCATAAGTATTTGCACACATGAGAACATCAGTGTTAATATTTAGTGCAGAAGCCTTTGTTTGCAATTACAGAGGTCAAAGGTTCCCTATAGTTCTTCACCAGGTTTGCACACACGGCAACAGGGATTTTGGCTCACTCCTCCACACAAATCTTCTCTGGATCTGTCAGGTTTCGGGGCAGTCGCCGAGCAACACAAAGTTTAAATTCCCTCCAAAGATTTTCTATTGGATTTAGAGACTGTCTGTGCCACTCCAGAACCTTGATATGCTTGGTATGGAGCCACTCCTTGGTTATCCTGGCTGTCATTGTCATGTTGGAAGACCCAGCCACCACCCATCTTCAATGCTCTGACTGAGGGAAGGAGGCTTTTGGCCAAAATCTCACAATACATGGCCCCGTTCATCCTCTCCTGAATACAGTGCAGTCGTCCTGTCCCCTTTGCTGAAAAGCACCCCCAAAGCATGATGTCCCCCCCCCCCCCCCCCCCCATGCTTCACTGTAGGGATGGTGTTCTTGGGATGATACGCATCCTTCTTTTTCCTCCAAACCCAACGAGTGGATGTTATACCTAAAAGTTCTATTTTGGTCTCGTCTGACCACATGACTTTCTCCCATGACTCCTCTGGATCATCCAGATGGCCATTAGCAAACTTCAGACGGGCCTGGACATGGATTGACTTAAGCAGGGGAACCTTCCATGCGATGCATGATTTCAAACCCCTACACCGTAGTGTTCTACTGATAGTAGCCTTGGAAACAGTGGTACCAGCTCTCTTCAGGTCATTCACCAGCTCCTACCGTGTAGTTCTTGGCTGATTCCTCACTTTTCTTATCACGACTGATGCCCCACGAGGTGAGATCTTACATGGAGCCCCAGTCCGAGGTAGATTAGCAGTCATGTTTAGCCTCTTCCATGTGCTAACAATTGCTGCAACAGTTGATCTATTCTCACCAAGCTGCTTCCCAATTGTCCCATAGCCTTTTCCAGCTTTGTGGAGCTCTACAATTTTGTCTCTGGTCTCTTTTGACAGCTCTTTGGTCTTGCCCATGGTAGCAGTTGGACCTTGACTTGTGGGCTGCACAGGTGACTTGAATGGATTCAAAGGGATGGTGGGTGGGTGATTAGTTGTGGGGTAAAAGTGGACTTTTTTTTAAAAGGTAGACTGACAGCTCTTTGAGAGTCATAATTCTTGCTGATTCTCATGTGTGCAAATACTTGTGAACCCCAGTAACATACAAATAAATCATAAAAAATCATACCATGTGATTTCTGGATTTTTCTTTTTAGATGATGTCTCTAACAGTGGAAATACATCTATGATGAACATTTCAGACTTCTCCCTAATTTAAAATTGCAGAGTGTGCAAATACTTGTGGACCTCACTGTATATGTCCTCTCCACTTTCTCCCAGGTGTGCACATATTACCATGTGGAACATGTTAAATCAACATATTTTGGTTTTGGCGCTGACTTCCTTATCTCGCAAGGAAAAGCATCTGATTAGCTCTCGTTCACTACTAAACCCCACCCCTCTTTCAATGTACGCCATTTAAGAGCTGTAATTGGATATATTCTGAACTTGTCCCACCCATCGACAAGACAACATTAAGTTAATTACTGCCAACATTTTAGTCTTGTACCGTATTTTACGGACTATAAGTCGCAGTTTTTTTCATAGTTTGGTGCGACTTATACTCAGGAGCGACTTATGTGTGAAATTATTAACACATTACCGTAAAATATCAAATAATATTATTTAGCTCATTCACGTAAGAGACTAGACGTATAAGATTTCATGGGATTTAGCGATTAGGAGTGACAGATTGTATAGCATGTTCTATATGTTATAGTTATTTGAATGACTCTTACCATAATATGTTACGTTAACATACCAGGCACGTTCTCAGTTGGTTATTTATGCGTCATATAACGTACACTTTCAGTTTCAGCCTGTTGTTCACTATTCTTTATTTATTTTAAAATGCCTTTCAAATGTCTATTCTTGGTGTTGGGTTTTATCAAATAAATTTCCCACAAAAATGCGACTTATACTCCAGTGCGACTTATGTATGTTTTTTTCCTTCTTTATTATGCATTTTTGGCCGGTGCGACTTATACTCCGAAAAATACGGTCTTTAGACTTCAACTAACATGTCAGTTTATTGTCTTAGTCAACGAGCCTTTGATTACTGCTCCGATTTGAAAAAAACATAACAAAAATCCAAATTAAATCAACAGCTTTGCTGTACTTTGTGGGCGGGACTGTTTATAACATACATACAACGAAAATGGAGGTTTTTGGACATTTTTAGACCACTTTATAGGCGGAATAGAGCTCCATCGTTAGCTGACTTTTGCCATCGTTTACATGCCCCGTTTGTCATGTTGAGTGGAAAGTAAAACTATAACGGCAGCAGCGTGAATAATGGGACGAGACTTGCGCCGCTCAATGCTAACAACACGGCTAATTAGAGTGTCCGCCCTGAGATCGGTAGGTCGTGAGTTCAAACCCCCGGCCGAGTCATACCAAAGACTATAAAAATGGTACCCATTACCTCCCTGCTTGGCACTCAGCATCAAGGGTTGGAATTGGGGGTTAAATCAAATTTCGCCACACCTAGTGTGTGTGTGACAATCATTGGTACTTTAACTTTAACTTTTTTTTAATGCCGCTAACTTCGCCGCGGCAATCAAGTTGACACCTTTGGTCAAAACAACACACTCACGTTTTTCGCACATTGAACTTCCGACCGCGAGGACCTACACAGGATGTGATGAAGTATTTTAACACACATGGGTGTTATTTTAACAACGTTAACAAGAGTATTTTGAAGGTTGTAAGCAGTTTTTTTTGTTTTAACTATAACAAAATAGGATTTCTAAACGCAATAAAGGAGGGACTACTGTGTTGTTTTGATGAATATTTCAGGCCAAGTAAAGAGTTAAACTATTATTGCTTATCTGAAGCGGACCGAATTTAGTTGTTGGATGATTGAAAAAAATTTGTGCAAAGAATAGTTTGAGCATTTCCATTAAAGACATGCTTAAAGCAAAGACGTGGTCTACCGGCTACTGAGGATCACCTTCTTTCGACGAGGCGCTGCAGGAGCCTTGCGGTTTGGCGGGAACCTCCTTCTGGTCCGAGGCCTCGTGCTGATCCTGCTGGCTCCTGTTGGGGAGTCGTGAGCTGTGCATGATGTGAGCATCCAACATCTCCAGCAGCAGGTCGTACAAAGGCACCATGTTCTTCATCTTCATGCAGTGGAGATGGTCCATGCCCTTGTTGCTGCACACACAAAGTATTACTGTGCAGCAGAAACTCCAAAGTCAAACACTCCCAAAGTGTTGGGGGAAAATAAACCTGGTAGTTCATACCCATCGAGCGTGAAGTGTGGCCTTTTTTAAAATAAGATCTTTTTTTTTTTTTGAGATAATGATTATTTATGTATTTAATTAGAGATGTCCGATAATATCGGACTGCCGATATTATCGGCCGATAAATGCTTTAAAATGTAATATCGGAAATTATTGGTATCGGTTTCAAAAAGTAAAATTTATGACTTTTTAAAACGCCGCTGTACGGAGTGGTACACGGACGTAGGGAGAAGTACAGGGCAGTTGCGTCTACCAATCATACTTGCCAACCCTCCCGATTTTCCCGGGAGACTCCCGAATTTCAGTGCCCCTCCCGAAAATCTCCCGGGGCAACCATTCTCCCGATTTCCACTCAGACAACAAAATTGGGGGCGTGCTTTAAAGGCACTGCCTTTGCGTGCCGGCCCAATCACATAATATCTACGGCTTTTCACACACACAAGTGAATGCAAGGCATACTTGGTCAACAGCCATACAGGTCACACTGAGAGTCGGCGTATAAACAACTTTAACACTGTTACAAATATGCCCCAGACTGTGAACCCACACCAAACAAGAATGACAAACATTTCGGGAGAACATCCGCACCGTAACACAACATAAACACAACAGAACAAATACCCTGAACCCCTTGCAGCACTAACTCTTCCGGGACGCTACAATATACACCCCCCGCTACCCCCCACCCGACCCCCACCTCAACCCCGCCCACCTCAACCTCCTCATGCTCTTTCAGGGAGAGCATGTCTCAAATTCCAAGCTGCTGTTTTGAGGCATGTTAAAAAAAATAATGCACTTTGTGACTTCAATAATAAATATGGCAGTGCCATGTTGGCATTTTTTTCCATAACTTGAGTTGATTTATTTTGGAAAACCTTGTTACATTGTTTAATGCATCCAGCGGGCATCACAACAGAATTAGGCATAATAATGTGTTAATTCCAAGACTGTACATCGGTATCGGTTGATATCGGAATCGGTAATTAAGAGTTGGACAACATCGGATATCGGCAAAAAAGCCATTATCGGACATCTTTATATTTAATATTTGTTTACTTACTATGGTATATTATTTAATATTTATGTATTCACTGTTCTGTTACAGAGAACAAGGAAATGGGATAAAATTGCTATGATATGAAAAGGGGTAGGAATAAAAAAAAAGCTCTGCTTCTTCCTACTCCTTTTCGGACGTGGTGTAATGAAACAATTGGAAATATGTGATGCATTACACTGTATCGTATGCATGTTCGAAATAAACTGAAACTGATGTCTGAGGTCAAGTGTGATGATAATTAGGGGTGCCCTGCTCCGATATTAATATCAGTCTGATATCATGAGCCTGCATCTAAAACATCAGATACAGTCTACCTCCACATCTCATCTTGCCAGCTTAGATGACAAGTTGTCGCCATAGACTTGTCAATCACGGGCCATCTTGAGCGGGGGTTTGGTCCGACTAGTGTTGCATGCTGTCTCTTTATTTTGGATGAAAACATGATTTTTTGTTGTTGTTGTTGAATCTCTTAATGTTAATTAATGTCTGACATTTACGACAAACGGCTTCGAAATCGATTTCAGAATTTAGTGAGTTGTGCTGATTTTAATCATTGATAGATCTCTATTACCGTCAACTCATGCAGTAAATAGACATGGCTTCCCTCCTGCGCAAGATGGCGGCAAATGAGTTATCGCCTTTTGAAGGACTACTTTAAAACGCCGTAAAACTGAACACAGAAATAAAGTGCAAGTAGAGATCTAAATCTTAAACATTTAAAAAATAAGATAGAATCCAAAATGGAACGCTGGTCACGTCTCCAAATATCACTTTGGGGTCGTGTGAACATAGTAAAAATGAGTATACTGCCAGCAGTTAATTATATACTGAAAATGATGCCTTTCCTAATTAATAAAAGTTGGTTTAAGAAAATACATACAATGATATCACATTTTATATGGTGTGGAAAGAAGGCCAGATGCTCATACTTAAGGTTGTCTTGTACACAAGATAAAGGCTGACTACAATCACCAAACTTATTACATTATTATATCTCCTTCGGTTGTGAACAAGCAAGCCACTTATTTCATTCTTCTGCAGATAAAGATTGGATCAACATAGAAAAAAATATGTTAATGAATTTGGACATTGATGTGGGGAGCTTATATTATATTAAAAAAACACCTAATGAATTGAGGCAGAGCCCAATAGAAGCCACCTTTAACATTCTAAAACTGTGCCAGAAAATACTAGGAATCAACCCAATGACATCTGTAAATTAACCGCTTTGGTACAATCCTAATATCATAATTAATAAAAATGTGGTTAAATGGACAACATGTAAAGACAGAGGTATTAATAAACCTTATCATATTATTAATAAAAACTCTTTTAAACCGTTCAATGATTTAGTTGAACAATATAATGTACCCAGAAATCATTTTTTAAATTTTATTTCATTAAAACACGCTGTAAATAAATGCATATCCTCTGAAAGTATGTCTTTAAATAGCCATGAACTGGAAGATGCACTTTTTAATCAAGATACAATTAAGAAATTAATTAAACTATTTTATGGAATAATAAATGAACACCACACTAGAAATGCAAATGATGCATGTGTTCGGAAATGGATGATGGACTTAAACATTTTCGATGAAAGAGACATATCATGGAATGATATTTGGAAAAATGCCAATAAGCCCTTTAGAAGCCTTAAAGATAAACTGACTCAATTTAAGATATTAAATAGATTGTATTTTACATCTTCTCAGCTGTTTAAAATTGGTGTAGTAGATAGCAAGTTATGTATGAAGTGTCGGGCAGCTTAGGGAACTCTTGTTCATTTATTGTGGGAATGTCAGAATAAAAGAGTTATGGTTGAAAACAACAAAAGAAGCAATCACATTCCTTAATATAAACATCCCAATGACACTGCAAACTTGTATTCTTGGAGATCTCCATTAATTTAGTAACGTGTCTTCAAAGAGTAGAAATGCTTTTCTTTCAATATGCATAATAACAAAAAGGGGAGTATTTAAAAAATGGATAGCTGTTGATAGTCCAACTCATACTGACTGGTATACACAAGCTATGGAGATGATATCAGTAGAACAAACTGCATTTAGTTTAGATAATAATTAGTCATGTATTGGAATATGGGATCCATTATTTAAATTTGTTTCAACTATTAAATGAACCAAAATATGACTTATTATATCTTTGTGGAAAATATTGGACACAGTGTGTTGTCAAGCTTGTGAGATGTGATGCAGGTGTGGGCCACTGTGACACTATTGTTCATTTCTAATTTTTTAATTATTTTTTATTAATGTTTTCAATGATAATATCAATGAGGGTTTTGTTTTTTTTAATCACTGCTATTTTGAAATTATTACTAATATTGATGCTGTTGTCGATAATGTTCATTTTTGTTTCACTACATTTGTATTGTTCCGTGTCATGTTTGTGTGTCCTCAATTGCTCTGTTTGTTGTTATTCCTAACATTGGTGGGACGGGTTTGGTTTTGGAATTGGATTGCATTGTTGTGGTATTGTTGTGTATTGTTTTGTTGATTGATTAAAAATAAATAAATAAATAAAAATAATAAATAAAGTATGACAAATAACTTACATCTACTACAAAAAAAGCATTAAACAAATGAGCTAGCTTGCTGCTAATTTACATCAGATTCACTATATACAGTACATGCTCCTAATTAGCATTAGCGATTTTACATGGCATTTTCAACACCTCCAAATTTGTTAATGAATCTACAACTAAGATGCAAGTTACAATCAAACAGCTGATGTGTAATAAGTCCAATACTTACAGTACAAACACTTTGTAAGACTCAGCTTAATATAGGACTGGCAAAGACTACTTCCTGTCTACGGCACACAACAACTAGGATAACAAAAATCTGGAGTTATATGTGTGCCTTAACTTCGAGGTTGCAAAGACAGATTTTGACCGCAGAAAAATATATTTTGCAACAACATACCTGTTTATGCAATTTTGAGAACTCAATTGAAAAACAAAATTGTTTGAACGAATATTAATGTGCCAAAATAAATGTGTCTGCATGTTTGCTATTATTGATATCATCATGCAATAATTACTGTTTTCTGCACAGGAAGACTGCTGTGCTCGCTCACATCCTCTCTCTCTCACCCTCTGCACATTCAGACACGTTTGTTTCAAAAAGGCAACCAATCATAACTGGACAAATGAACACTGATTACCTCGGTCATCAGTCTTAGCAAATCCACAAAGAATCCTGTAGCAGTCACTACTTTGTTGGCTGGAAGACTCATGGTGTTAAATTGGAAGGCAACAGCCACACCCGCTGGATTAAAGATGTTCTATATTTTCTCAAACTGGAGTAGATTATTAGGTTGACATTAAATGATTGTTCTGCAAAGTTTCAAGAACTGTGGGGAGAAACTGATCTCCATATTTACCCCGATTGAAACACAATTGAAACATGGGTGGTTGATGAGCCTTTTGTGTGCTTGTTCTCTTTAGGGCCATTCAAGAATGCAGCTGTCGGTCTTCTCTTAGCAAATTCGAAAATAACTTGGCATCGTTCACTACTTTGTTGGCTGGAAAACTCAATGTGTTCAATTGGAAGGCAACAGCGCCTTTTTGCCACACCCGCCGGATTAAAGACTCAAACTGGAATAGATTAGGCTGACATTGAACGGTTGTTCTGTGAAGTTTCAAGAAGTATGGGGTGGTTTCCTAAAATATATAAATAAAAGAGATCTCAAATTAAACACCAACAAAGTAATTGAAAGGTAGGTAATTGATGAGCCTTTTGCCTGCTATTGTGTATTTCTGCCCTGTGTTGGGGACATTCAGGAGTGCAGTTGTCTGTGGCTTCATGACAATATTTGCCTGTACTTATTTTTACTGTTATTTTATTTCATGTATAATGTTTGAGGGAGAAAAAAAAGAACATTTGACATGTGTTTGATTGCATTTTTTGACTGTATACATCAAAAATCCAATAAACAAATGTTTAAAAAAAAGTACACTCTGATTGGCTGTTTGGTCTCCATCACATTGCTGACAAATGTACAAAAATAACTCCATAATGTTTATAAAACGTTACACATAAAGGTTCAAATGGCCAAATTAATAAAACAAGACACGTGTGGTCGTGCTTCAAGTAGTTTTTGTCACTTATGATTGACTCTATTAGCCGTGAATCAATACTTCCGTGATAATGTAACAAGCGATCTAATTGGATACCAAACAGCCAATCAGAGTGTACATTTGATTCACGGCTAACAAAGTCAATAAATGAGGAACACCAACAACTTAGTGCAGCACGACCACATAGGTAAGTTGTTTTACTATTTTGGTCATTTGAACCTTTATGGGAAACATTTTATAAACATTATGGTGCTCTTTTTGTACATTTGTCTGCAGTTTAAAGGCCTACTAAAATGATTTTTTTTTATTTAAACAGGGATAGCAGATTCATTCTATGTGTCATACTTGATCATTACACGATATTGCCATATTTTTGCTGAAAGGATTTAGTAGAGAACATCGACGATAAAGTTGCAACTTTTGGTCGCTGATAAAAAAAAGCCTTGCCTGTACCGGAAGTAGCGTGACGTCAACGGTTGAAAGGCTCCTCACATTTCCCCATTGTTTCCAATGCAGCGAGAGCGATTCGGACCGAGAAAGCGACGATTACCCCATTAATTTGAGAGAGGATGAAAGATTCGTGGATGAGGAACGTTAGAGTGAAGGACTAGAATGCAGTGCAAGACATATCTTTTTTCGTTCTGACCGTAACTTAGGTACAAGCTGGCTCATTGGATTCCACACTCTCTCCTTTTTCTATTGTGGATCACGGATTTGTATTTTAAACCACCTCGGATACTATATCCTCTTGAAAATGAGAGTCGAGAACGCGAAATGGACATTCACAGTGACTTTTATCTCCACGACAATACATCAGCGAAACACTTTAGCTACGGAGCTAACGTGATAGCATCGTGCTTAACTGCATATAGAAACAAAAGAAATAAACCCCTGACTGGAAGGATAGATAGAAAATCAACAATACTATTAAACCATGGACCTGTAACTACACGGTTAATGCTTTCCAGCCTGGCGAAGGTTAACAATGCTGTTGCTAACGACGCCATTGAAGCTAACTTAGCAACCGGACCTCACAGAGCTATGCTAAAAACATTAGCAATCCACCTACGCCAGCCAGCCCTCATCTGCTCATCAACACCCGTGCTCACCTGCGTTCCAGCGATCGACGGTGCGACGAAGGACTTCACCCGATCACAGATGCGGTCGGCGGCCCGGAGACGGAGGAAGTTAAGGTGAGTTCGGCGGCTAGCGCGTCTGCTATCCATCTCTCAGTCCTCCTAATACACCGATCCCACCTACAACTTTCTTCTTTGCGGTCTTCATTGTTCATTAAACAAATTGCAAAAGATTCACCAACACAGATGTCCAGAATACTGTGGAATTTTGAGATGAAAACAGAGTTTTTTGTATAGGATTCAATGTGTCCGCATACTTCCGTTTCAACGATTGACGTCACGCGCATACGTCATCATACATAGACGTTTTCAACCGGAAGTTTAGCGGGAAATTTAAAATTGCACTTTATAAGTTAACCCGGCCGTATTGGCATGTGTTGCAATGTTAAGATTTCATCATTGATATATAAACTATCAGACTGCGTGGTCGGTGGTAGTGGGTTTCAGTAGGCCTTTAACAAACGATCTAATTGGACACCAAACAGCCAATCAGAGCGTACATTTGATTCACGCTAATAGAGTCAATGAATAAGGGACAACAACAACTTGGTGCAGCACGACCACAAAGGTAAGTTGTTTTACTATTTTTGGTCATTTGAACCTTTATGGGTAACATTTTATAAACATTATGGAGTTATTTTTGTACATTTGTCTGCCATGCAACAAACGATCTAATTGGATACCAAACAGCTGATTGTACATTTGTCAGGTTCTCTGATTGTTTGTCTTTTTGGCACAATAGTAACGCGGTGTTAGAGCTGTTAGTTTCATTCTCACCTGACGTGGCGGATGTGCGAGAGCAGCATGAGCAGGTGCGCCAGGCGGGTGTACTGCTGGCGGAAGGTGAGGCCAGTTTTGGCGATGGCCCACACCAGCGCGTCCGTGACGGCGTCCAGAAGACGCAGCAGCTTGGAGCGACTCTGCAGCTCGTCGACGTTCTCCGAAGAGGCGAGGCACATGTCTGGGGAAAAAAAGGAAAAACGACTCACACAAGATTTTCCTGAACTTTTCATCTCTTGTGTTCTTTGATGTAAACATCATCACTGGTTAGCTCACATAGAGCATATGCAAGTGAAAATATTAGACCACCTTTGACCTTAGCCATAACAAGCATTTAGATTTGTAGTGTTTAGCTTAGTTTACAGACAGAGAGAGTTCTTTACACCTAAAAAAAATATATGGTAAACTAGAGTACTTGGAGCAGACCTGGGCAATTATTTCTCTAGGGCTACATTGAGAGAGAAAAAATATGTCTGGGGGTCGGTGTGTATTTGTGTATACATTTTTTAATTTAAATTTGTATTGATGTTCCTTGAAAAAAAAGGGACCCAAGCACACATACTAAAATAAATACTGCAATACAAACCGCAATACTTAGCTGTAGTACAGTATGTGTGTGCTGGGGTCTCTTTTTCAGCGACATTAAATAATGTCTGATCAAATGCTAAAAACGTCATGACAGACCACCTCAAAAAACAATGGAATTTCACTGAATGAGACACCCAAAATGTACACGAAAATAAAGAATGTGGGATTTACAGTATTAACTATTAAAGATTAAAGTACCAATGATTGTCACACACACACTAGATGTGGTGAAATTTGTCCTCTGCATTTGTCCCATCCCCTTGGGGAGCAGTGGGCAGCAGCGGCGCCGCGCCCGGGAATCATTTTGGTGATTTAACCCCCAACTCCAACCCTTTGTTGCTGAGTGCCAAGCAGGGAGGTTATGGGTCCCATTTATGATTGATAAAACACTGTATATTAACATATTTTGACCATTCTTTTAATTCTCTGACCTCCTCGATCGAAATCTTTTACGAGCAAGCAAAACGCAACAAAAATGCAACAACACAACAAAGTATGAACGCAAAGGGTAAAAAAAACCCTACAATTTGATATATCACTTTTCTGAAGAACTTCGTAGTAAAAATTTGCTTATAGATTTGTCCCTGACACCCGCGTTTTAAGCTGACCGCACTGTAAACAATCCCCGCCCACACTGCTTGGTTCCTTGTCTGAGCTGCTGTGACGTAGATTGCCGTAATAACCCGTACATCACTCAAAAGCACATATTCCAACCATTGAAATACTTCCTATAGTTCAAGACTTACGGTCATTTGAAAACAGCACTGCACATCATAACAGCAGCTACAGTTTCAATGTTGAAGGTCTAAAATAAATTGCTCAGGTCTGATTTAGAGGAACAAGTACTAATTTCAACTTTGACCTCAGCTACCACATTCAAATAAATGAATATGCTTCTCAGATGGATTCATTATGTTTTCTCACTAAATAGAATGTAAACTCGATTTACAAACCGCTCTATTTGCAAACATTTCAGTTTACAAACTTTTAGATCTGCGATGAGGTGGCGACTTGTCCAGGGTGTACCCCGCCTTCCGCCCGATTGCAGCTGAGATAGGCTCCAGCGCCCCCCGCCCCCCGCGACCCCGAAGGGAATAAGCGGTAGAAAATGGATGGATGGATGGAAACTTTTAGATCACGCCAAATATGCCTCTATGTGCGAACCTTGTCTCTGTGTACAAACGTTTCATTCCTTCATTCATTTTGTGTCCAACCTGCAGGCAAAAAGCAGGGTGCAGCCCAAACGATCTAATTGGATACCAAACAGCTGATTGTACATTTGTCAGGTTCTCTGATTGTTTGTCTTTTTGGCACAATAGTAACGCGGTGTTAGAGCTTTCAATAGTGGTTTCCAAGGCAACACATAAAGTCGGTTAAAAGTTGTAATGTTTGACCCAGTTTTTTTTCCCAATAACATTGAAGCAACTCATGGTTTAAATGGATTTGTTATCCATGTTTTATATAAGAAATGCCACAGGCGGCAGCGCGGACCAAGAAAAAAAAGTTTAGTGACACAGCACTGCGACAAACACAAGTAATATAAAAAGCTACTTAATAAATCATCACCCGTAAAAATATTTCACGCCAAAGCGAGGCCAAGTATCAATTTGTGAGGTATTTACATTTTTAAACAATAAATTAAATTGTCAGTTAATTTTTGAGAATAATCATTTTCCAAAGTGGTATGAGATATCCCCTACAGAGAACACACTGTTTCTCTGAAGTTATAAGTTGAAAGAAGTGAAAATTATTGTTTTACATTTTGTATGTTTATATTGTCACTTTAAAGACACTTAACTGAAAGTATATATATATATATATATATATATATATATATATATATATATATATATATATATATATATATATATATATATTGCTTGCTTATGGTTGTCCATCGATTCGATGATGACCATCTTCTTTTATTTGTGAGTCTGCTGATGTTTGAACAGTCCGATCCTGGATCCACAGATGCGGTTACAGACCGGGCATGTGAAGGAGGTGCTGGGGGGAGCAGGGGTGGCTTGGCGAGCATGCCTCTTCGCACGCTTTGCTGCACGGTGTTGTGTGCGCTGTTCCTCTATATAATCAACTCCCTGTGAGGAGTGGGAGCGCCAGAGGTCTCGACAGGAAGCAAGTTCCTCCAGTGAAGAGGGGTTGATCTGGCATCTCTTCAGTGTGGTCTTCATTTGGTCTTTGAACCGCTTCTTCTGCCCACCAGCACTGCGTTGGCCAAGGTGTAACTGACCATAGAGGATTCTGCGTGGGAGTCTATGGCGGGGCATTCGGATGACATGCCCCAACCACCTGAGTTGATGTTGGGTCATGATGGACTCCACGCTGCAGCTGCCTGCCCTCTCCAGCACTTCTGTGTGCGGCACTCTGTCCTTCCATGTGATGCCAAGGATCTTCTGCAGACATCTTACATGGAAGGTCTCCAGGCTTCTCAGATGGCGGCTGTAGATAGTCCATGCCTCACATCCGTACAGTAATGCAGTGATGCATACTGCTCTGTAGACCAGCACTTTGGTGTGGAGTTTGAGGTTGCTGTTCTGAAAAACCCTTCTCCTTAGACGACCAAAAGATGCTGATGCTTGCTTGACGCGGTTCTGGATCTTGTCATCCATTGAGCAGGTGTCAGACATTATGCTCCCCAGGTATTTAAAGGTGGGCACCGTGAGCAGCTGTTGCCTTGCTGCTGTGAGGGTTATTGTGGGGTATTGTGGGAGGTCAGCACTGGACTGACAGAGTACCTCTGTCTTCTGGGTGTTGATCGTCAGTCCCATTCTGGTATATGCAGTTACAGCTGCCGAGAGGATGTTTTGCAGAGCCTGTGGTGTATGGGCAACCAGGGCACAGTCATCGGCGTATTGCAGCTCAATGATGGTCTCTGAGGTCAGCTTGGTAGTTGCCTGTAGCCTTCTGATGTTAAACAGGTTACCATCAAGCCTGAAGTCTATGGTAACTCCAGCCTGCTCCTCCATCCCCCTACGTAGCAGTGTTGTGACACAGACGAGGAAGATGTTGAAGAGAACTGGAGCCAGCACACAGCCCTGCTTCACTCCAGTTTTCACACCAAAGGGCTTTGAGCTGTGTCTTCCAACTACCACTCGGGCCATCATCCCAGAATGGAACTGTGCAAGGATGGTGAGAAAC